>NC_053391.1:694704781-694717281 GCF_905171765.1 Bufo bufo | reverse complement strand
ACTGAGCCTCATTTTGACTTGTTTTGAGGACATTACATCAAAAGTTGGATCAGCCTGTAGTGTGTTTTTCCACTTTAATTTTGAGTGTGACTCCAAAAATTTGATTTCCATTTTTTAATTTTTGGGTGATTTTGTTGTCAGCACATTCAACTATGTAAAGAACAAAGTATTTCAGAAGAATATTTAATTAATTCAGATCTAGGATGTGTTATTTTTGTGTTCCCTTTATTTTTTGAGCAGTATATATATATATATATATTATTATTATTATTTTTTTTCAAGTGTAAAAATCCTCCTTCCTTGATAAAGAAAAAGATAATTACTCTTACCGGTAATTGGATTTTCAGTATAGCCTCCACAACGGCACGTCAGCAGAAGGGTACCCCGCCCCCAGGGACAGGAAACGACGTAGAAAGCAGAAGTTTAAAATGCCTCCACCCAATTACCTTCTCCAGTAAGTACCAAAGGAACCAGGATGATGCTGAAGAAGTAACCTTTTATTTGTAGGGAGATGATATGAATAAAGTTATTATAGACAAAAGAATACAAGCAAACAAGGGGTGGGAAAAAAACAGTGCTGTTGAGGCTATACGGAAAATCCAATTACCGGTAAGAGTAATCATATTTTCCGTATGCCTTCCACAACGGCACTTCAGCAGGAGGAACAAAGGAATCCATTAGGGGGGGGGGGGGGGGGGGGGGGACTGCCGCTGACAGGACTTTTCGTCCGAACGACAAATCTGAATTGGACTGAACGTCCAACCTATAGTGGTTGAAAAAGGTGGAAGGATTTAACCATGTAGCGGCTTGGCAGATCTGAGACAAGGAGGCGGATTCTGCCCAAGAGGTGGAAATCGCTCTGGTTGAATGGGCTTTTAAACCCTCTGGAGGCCATTGCAATGATATAGGCCATTGCAACGGTCATTCTTATCCAGCGTGGCTATACTAATTTTTGATGCTGCCTGCCCCCTATTTTGGCCTGCATACTGGACCAGAAGACGGTCGGATTTTCGCAGTCCTTTTGTGGCTTCCAGATAGACAAGTATGCATCTGCGTACATCCAGATGGTGGAAACGTCTTTCTTTTGAAGATTTTGCCCGTGCGCAGAAGGTGGGTAAGGAAATCTCCTGTTGGCAGTGGAATTTTGAGAATACCTTTGGTAAGAAGGAGGGTTCATGTCTCAATATAATTCTGTCGTCAAGGATGGATAGGTATGGAGGTCTGCATGAAAGAACCTGGATCTCTACCACTCTCCTAGCTGAGGTGATAGCTATGAGAAAAGCAGATTTAAAAAGGACAGCAACCTTAGGGGGATTGAATCAAGAGGTTCAAAATGGATGGTCCATAAGGACGGAAAGGACCAAATTAAGGTCCCAAGGCAGAACCGTAGATCTAATAACTGGGTGAAGTCTGCTGGCTCCCTTTATGAACCTCTTGACCACATCCAAATCCGCCAATCTCATATCCAAGAAGGTACTAAGGGCTGAAATCTGGACCTTGATGGTACTGACACGAAGACCTTTATCTAGCCCCTTCTGAAGGAAGTCTAGGATTACCCTCATATCTGGGGGAAGAGTGGGATTCCAGGATTCCTTGGCAAATGAAAGGAAGGTTTTCCCAAAATCTGATAAGATTAAATCTAGGCAACTGGACGTACTGTAGATTTCTTGAAAACGTTTCACTCATTCTTCCAACGAGCTTTCTCAATTCTGACTGACTGTACAAGAATTCTCTGGGAATAAATATGTAACGGAATCAACATCTGGTAATTATACCCAAGTACGTGTTTTGGATAAGGAGGCCGATTGTTACAAACGAGGTGTAAAAGAGGCCATCTACGTAAAAATGGAGAAGCAAAGCTTGAATAGAGGCGGGAAGGTTAGACATCTATTGTCTGCCACAAACAATGCTGTCTTGACACCTTTTTCTGGGAAGTCTTTATCACCTACTGACTCCAATTAGGATAATGGAATCAACACCTTTGACCCCATGCTGGGTATAATTACCAGATGTTGATTCAGTTTCATATTTTTTCCCAGAGAATTCTTGTACAGTCACTCAGAATTGAGAAAGCTCGTTGGAAGAACAAGTGAAACGTTTTCAAGAAATCTACAGTACGTCCAGTTGCCTTGATTTATTCTTTACAGATATACCATGTGTAGGACTTTTATGCAATTGCCTATAGGTTTCAGTTTAATTCTCTCCCTGCTATTTTAAGGTCTATATTGTCGGTTCCGAATGTCAAGAATGAATGTATTCGTGTACCGAACAGAGATGTTGAGATTATGTTTGTATGTGGGATAGAAAGTACTTTTCTGAAATTGTTAAAAATTGTAAATGTTCTGGCCAGCAGATAATTGAGCTGTGTGTATTGTTAAAACTCACTTATCTAGCCTGGCCCAGAGGAGGAGTTTTATGCTGCATAAATTGTGAGTTCTGTGTACCAGTAAATCAGTCTTGTTCCAGCATTAAGTTTTGACTCATGTGTGGATTATTCGGCAATTCCAGGGATATTCCTACTTGTGGAATATTGGGTGATTTTCTTTTATGGGAAGAAGGGAATGCTTGACGGGGATATTTTCTACTACCGTCACATACCATGACCTGGATAAATGAGCACCTTCACAGACATGAAGGTTTTCCAAGTTCTCCAGTAGATATTGGAAGTTACTTGCTTTCTGCTAGAGAGCAGGGTGGAGATAACTGCATCAGAGAAGCCCCTGCACTTCAAAATGGAGCGCTCAAATTCCACGCTGTCAATTTTAGTCTGCAGATTGCCAGATGCCAAGCTGGGCCCTGATGGAGAAGGTCTGGAGACTGTGGAAGGGTCCAGAAGTACCCCTTGGAGAGGTTCAGAAGGAGGGAGAGCCAAGGCCTTTTGGGCCAGTATGGTGCCACTAGGATGACGTGGACTCTTCTATTATCTTTGCCAGAACCTTTGGTATGAGCTGGAAAGGGGGGGGGGGGGCAACACACACAGAGCAGACCCAACGGCCATGGACCCGCTAAGGCATCCACTCTCACCGGATGATCCTTCGCCGAGAGGGAATAGAAAAAGTCCACCGGTTTGTTCTTTTGGGAAGCAAAAATGGTCTACTATTGGGACTCCCCATTTGCTGCAGATGTTCGCAGCATGAAACCGTTTAGATGTTAAAATGCGAATATTTTATTTAAAGTAGAGCAATGTACAATTAGCATTTTTAATGACTATTTATCTATTTATTATCCAGGTATGTGGAGCTAAATATTCACAGCTCCGAATATTACCGGAAGTACAAACAGGAAATTCCAAGTTTTCTAACGAATTGCCCAAGGGAAATAATCAGCCACATTATGCAGAGAATGAATAGCACACTGGATCTAACCAGCATTGTGTGTGTGGACAGAACTAGTGGACAGTTAGACTCAAAGGCAAAACATACACCGTGAATTCAGGAGGGTAAACTCCACTCTGCACGTGTGAAGACTGGGGAAACTTTGTACTTCCATGTAAACACATATGCTGCATTCTAAAATTCCTCCGTGAATGGGGACGGCATAGACCGAGTCTTACACTCACAACCCACTGTTTTCACTGGACACAGAGTTTTTCAAAAGAAGTAAACAAGGAGACATTTCAGGGCCAGCCCCATTTTCTAAACTTAAAATTACCACCTGCAGAAGATAAACTGGACCTAGCACCTCGTCGGGGAGCATTGCAAACAACAAAAATCAGAAATTGTCATATACTTAACTAGTAGACTCCTTGTATCTGATAAAAGAGGTTTGCGATTTAAATAAAGCAGAGGAGGACCTGGAGAGATTGGTCACCAGTGTAAAGGTTTACCATGGTTAGGCTCCTTTCGCACGAGCAAGTTTTCCGCGCGGGTGCAATGCGTGACGTAAACGCATAGCACCCGCTCTGAATCCTGACCCATTCATTTCAATGGGTCTGTGCACATTTTTTCTCACGCATCAGCTCTGTGTTGCGTGAAAAACGCAGCACGTTCTATATTCTGCGTTTTACACGCAGCCCCGGCCCCGTAGAAGTGAATGGGGCTTCAGTGAAAAACGCATTGCATCCGCAAGCAAGTGCTGATGCAATGCGTTTTTCACTGACGGTTGCTAAGAGATGTTGTTTGTAAACCTTCCGTTTTTTATCACACGCGTGAAAAATGCATCAAAACGTATTGCACTCACGCGCGAAAAAAACTGAACGCAATTGCAGACAAAACTGACTGAACTTGCTTGCAAAATGGTGCGAGTTTCACTGAACACATCCGGACCTAATCCGTCACGCTCAGGTGAAAGAGGCCTTAGAGTCTCCAAAGAGAAAAAAAAGGATGCATTCGTGAATTTCGAACCACTGCCATATGGCGGCCAAAACATCCATCTTCTCAAAGAGTTAGTACCAAAGCGGATATGCTTAGGGAAGATGTATGGGATATTGGAGAGAAAAGAACATCCATAAACCAGTTTAGCGCTTTGGACAGTGTATCGGACAAGACACCTGGAAAATAATAAATGGCATCAAATTAACTTACCGGGATAAGGTAGATATTGAAGGGAACAAGTGGCTTGATGACAAAGTAATTAACGTTTGCCAATATCTCATTTCTGTTCAATTCCCTCATGTGCTCGGTCTATTTGACACGTTGCTCTTGGCACATACCGTAATAAAGTCGGCCAAGCTACCCAAAAAGAAAACATTATTCAAATTCATCATTCAGGAGCACATTGGCTGGTATCTCCTGGATGTCAGTGTATGACTCGCTAAAAACTACTGTCACAAACACACAAAAAAAAAAATCTGATTTGTATACATTTTTTTTTAAAGGTGAATACTCAGTGCTTGACATTCCAAAAACAAAAAGGTGCAAATGACTGAGCAATAGCAAATGCGGTTTGTTTGGCGTATGGAATGAGGTTGAGCGATGTGGTCTTTGACCAAAGTAAAGTGCGAGCTCATATTGGTTACCGCCTTGAGACACCAAGAAATTTCGATGTTACCCCATTTAATGCTGGCAAAATCACACGCCCCAATTTATAAAAAATAAATAAAAATTACACTAAGCACCTATTGCTGATGTCAGCTTTACAACCCTAAAGATCAAATGGTGGAATGCTCAGCTTGTGGAATGTGGTACCACGTCCAGCGTGTTGGAGTCGGCCAACTATCTTTTTGCACAAAAGAAAAATATATATATTTGCAACAAATGTGGTACTTCCTAATTGAAATGTGTATGGTAAATCCATGTTATTACCCACAGAGGGTTACCAAATGTTATATATATATATATATATATATATATATATAATATATTATAATTAACCGTTTTATTTATAACCACCGCTGTTCCCAGAAACCAAGTAGTGAATTTTTTAAGTAAATTTCGTGTTATGTTTTTCTTGTATTTTTACTCTTTCATTTCTAATTACTCTTTTTTGCTCCTGTTGTGAATGTGATTGCTGCTTTTATACCAAAATGTCCTCACTGAGGGACAATAAAAGGGATTTTCTTATTATTATTATTATTAAAATTGTGTATTTTTAATTATAAAAAAAATTAAATAATTTCTTTTAAAAAATAGCACATAGGGACTTTTAGATTTAGTTTACAATAACTATATGCTGGCACACTTTTGCATGCCATCATATTGTGGTTGTGCATAAAGAAAGTAACCAGTGCGTAATGACCTACAGTTCCAGCGATGATGGCATAGAACATGTGTCATTATAGAAGAGGATAGTCTGTGGGTGCGAACACACGTTACAGAAAAGCAGATTTTCTTTCAGCAAGTCTATTATGCATGTTGTCACGGGGTAATGTGGATAACAGGTACACCAGATAGACAGCATAGGATAACAGTCTAGGCCTAGAAGCTAGTGAGGGAGAGATGGTTACCTCCTAGCATTCCCTGAGTCTCTCCCTGACTCCTGACAGTATGTGCAAGCCCTGATGGTGGACGAACACATACACTCGTACCTAGACCCTGCTAATACTGTAGCAAACCCTAGATTAGGGAACGGGGAATGAGACTGCCGTTACCTTCCACAGTGAAGGGGCCAGCGTCTCCCTGAGACCTAGACTGATACAAACACCAAGAAAAAGCGGAACTTAGCTTGGGAAGAGTGAGGAACAAGGGATCCACAAACAACCAGCAGGACCTCCAGAAGGAAATATCTACCGCATGGTGAGAGGTCAGAGGCAGACTGAAATAGAGCCTCTAACCAGCAAACGAGCCGAACCTGTGGAGAGGTGGGATCCCGCCCACAACAACAAACTGAAAGGAAACACCTAGAACCTGGCAGATAGACCTCACAAGCAGCAAGTCTATCTGATCTTCTCAGATCTCTCACAGGGCCGGCAGTGACATGTGAAACTCTGCAGCACTTCTGAAACATGTTCACATCCCATATGTCAGTGAAAATTGTGAGTAATGGGTGCAGCACTTAGATGTGGGACTGGTAAATGCCTGGCCATATGCGGCATAAATGGTATTCAATGGAAATTTAGTATGACAACTAGGTAAATTGTAAAGCACTGCCTAAACTAACATTCACAAGATTGTTTCACCTAACCTGAAATAGGTGATGGCTGGCCAGGCAGAATAGAGTCTATAAAACAAGTCTCAAAGGGTCAGGCAGGAGCAGTGTCTGAATACAGGCCAAGGTAGTCCGTCATCTAGTCAGGGCCGGGAGCGGGATATCTGAACAGGGATTATAGGTCAAAGAACAGGAACACAAGCCGGGGTCAGGTACACGGATAAATAGAATGTCTCCCTCTTATTAGAACATGCACTTTCCTTATAAATATCAGGAAGGGAGCACACGCCACCCCACGGGCAGACACTGCGGCCTCAGTTGTAGCAAGTGCATGTGTATCTCAGCATGGAGGAGCGGTGAACAGACAGCATGTATGGACGCCAACAGGGTTACTGTGTCTGCTGGGAGAAGTAGTACACTGGCTGGCACACACTGCCGGTATTACATAAATATATCCGTCTTTGAATAAATGGAGTTAATTTTACAAATTCATTTTTAGACGGATACACATTCTGCCTAAATCATTTGCATTGGACGCGTAGAAATAGTACATTTATAGGGGGTTTTCCAGTTTATACAAGTGTGCCGTGTACTAAGGAGTCCCTCTACCATAGACTTCTCTGGGAGAGCAATCTATCTATCCCATAGAAGAGCGGCTGCAGTACACAGCATCGTAGATTATTATTATTTATTTTATTATTATTTTATGCATATTATATAGCGCTACTAAATTCCGCAGCGCTTTACAGACATCATCATCATCCATCTGTCCCCAATGGGGCTCACAATCTAAGGTCCCGATCAGTATGTCTTTGGAGTATGGAGTCTATCCTAAGAATACTCATAACGGAAAACATCTTTAATAATGGACAAGGTTGACCACATTTCAGTGGTAGGTCCTGAAGAAGCTCAGGTTGTTTTTTAAATATTTGTTAGAAGAAACAAAGGCCGAGTTCATAAAGTGCATCATCGGTGAATATACGTGCTGCTAATGTGTCAGAGGAATCCCGGCCTAACCACTAGTAAAAGAATGAAAAAGGAGAAGGTCCTTCTGGAGTGCGGGAAATAGTCACTTCTATGTAAGCTAGCTGCTGTATATCCCATCACTCAGAGGGACATCTCCTACATGACACCTTCTCAGTATATAATAGATGGAGAAGGTCCTTCTGGAGTCCGGGAAATAGAAAATAACTATAAAGACTTTATTATCCACCGTTCACCTGTATTAATTTAGTCAATGCTACAAAGTGAAACAAATACAAATGTCACCGAAGCTTTACTAGAATGGTTCTTGTGGAGAGACTGGGATTTAGCCAATTCACTGTGAAGCTAAATACTATGATAGATCAGGTCAAGGACAAAAAATGGGAATAAATGGTCCCTGCAGATTATAGGAAACAGACGGCTGCTATAGAGGTGGTCATTCTCCATTATTAGTGAGGAGCAGGTCCTTCCGAGTCATGGGAAATAGCCAATTCACTGTGACATGGCTAAATACTGTATCTATACAGGACCTCACCACTAAGGGGCCAAAAGATCTGGGGCGGACCTGACCACTAGGGGGCAAAAAGGTCCTTACCCGTTATGGGAAATAGACAGCTACTGTGGAGCCGGCTATTTCCCATGACTAAGGAGGACCAGGTCCTTTGAGTCGTGGGATTTAGTCAAAACCGATTTACATGGGGCTGTATGTGAGAGAAGACTGGGGGAATGATGTTATTTAAATGGGACTGTATGTTAGAAATCAGGCCCAGACCGGCTCTGCTGTGGAGGTTGTGCTGCTCTGTGTTCCCCCTGTAACTGGAGATAATGGATCAGAACCAGTTACAGGTTAAGTCATCAATTTAAAAAAATGCACTGGTAAAAATCCCCCAGATGTCTAGTAAGTGTAAAATAGAAAAAAAAAATTAAAAAAATTATACACACACACATACACATACACACACACATACACACTGCTCAAAAAAATAAAGGGAACACTTAAACAACACAATGTAACTCCAAGTCAATCACACTTCTTTGAAATCAAACTGTCCACTTAAAAAGCAACACTGAGTGACAATCAATTTCACATGCTGTTGTGCAAATGGGATAGACAACAGGTGGAAATTATAGGCAATTAGCAAGACACCCCCAATAAAGGAGTGGTTCTGCAGGTGGTGATCACAGACCACTTCTCAGTTCCTATGCTTCCTGGCTGATGTTTTGGTCACTTTTGAATGCTGGCGGTGCTTTCACTCTAGTGGTAGCATGAGACGGAGTCTACAACCCACACAAGTGTCTCAGGTAGTGCAGCTTATCCAGGATGGCACATCAATGCAAGCTGTGGCAAGAAGGTTTGCTGTGTCTGTCAGCGTAGTGTCCAGAGCATAGAGGCGCTACCAGGAGACAGGCCAGTACATCAGGAGACGTGGAGGAGGGCAACAACCCAGCAGCAGGACAGCTACCTCTGCCTTTGTGCAAGGAGGAACAGGAGGAGCACTGCCAGAGCCCAGTAAAATGACCTCCAGCAGGCCACAAATGTGCATGTGTCTGCTGAAACGGTCAGAAACAGACTCCATGAGGGTGATATGAGGGCCCGACGTCCACAGGTGGGGGTTGTGCTTACAGCCCAAAACCGTGCAGGACGTTTGGCATTTCCAGAGAACACCAAGATTGGCAAATTCGCCATTGGCGCCCTGTGCTCTTCACAGATGAAAGCAGGTTCACACTGAGCACATGTGACAGACGTGACAGAGTCTGGAGACGCCGAGGAGAACGTTCTGCTGCCTGCAACATCCTCCAGCATAACCGGTTTTACATTGGGTCAGTAATGGTGTGGGGTGGCATTTCTTTGGAGGGCCGCACAGCCCTCCATGTGCTCGCCAGAGGTAGCCTGACTGCCATTAGGTACCGAGATGAGATCCTCAGACCCCTTGTGAGACCATATGCTGGTGCGGTTGGCTCTGGGTTCCTCCTAATGCAAGACAATGCTAGACCTCATGTGGCTGGAGTGTGTCAGCAGTTCCTGCAAGACGAAGGCATTGATGCTATGGACTGGCCCGCCTGTTCCCCAGACCTGAATCCAATTGAGCACATCTGGGACATCATGTCTCGCTCTATCCACCGTCACGTTGCACCACAGACTGTCCAGGAGTTGGCAGATGCTTTAGTCCAGGTCTGGGAGGAGATCCCTCAGGAGACCGTCCGCCACCTCATCAGGAGCATGCATAGGCGTTGTAGGGAGGTCATACAGGCACGTGGAGGCCACACACACTACTGAGCCTCATTTTGACTTGTTTTGAGGACATTACATCAAAAGTTGGATCAGCCTGTAGTGTGTTTTTCCACTTTAATTTTGAGTGTGACTCCAAAAATTTGATTTCCATTTTTTAATTTTTGTGTGATTTTGTTGTCAGCACATTCAACTATGTAAAGAACAAAGTATTTCAGAAGGATATTTAATTAATTCAGATCTAGGATGTTATTTTTGTGTTCCCTTTATTTTTTGAGCAGTATATATATATTATTATTATTTATTTTTTTCAAGTGTAAAAATCCTCCTTCCTTGATAAAGAAAAAGATAATTACTCTTACCGGTAATTGGATTTTCAGTATAGCCTCCACAACGGCACGTCAGCAGAAGGGTACCCCGCCCCCAGGGACAGGAAACGACGTAGAAAGCAGAAGTTTAAAATGCCTCCACCCAATTACCTTCTCCAGTAAGTACAAAAGGAACCAGGATGATGCTGAAGAAGTAACCTTTTATTTGTAGGGAGATGATATGAATAAAGTTATTATAGACAAAAGAATACAAGCAAACAAGGGGTGGGAAAAAAACAGTGCTGTTGAGGCTATACGGAAAATCCAATTACCGGTAAGAGTAATCATCTTTTCCGTATGCCTTCCACAACGGCACTTCAGCAGGAGGAACAAAGGAATCCATTAGGGGGGGGGGGGGGGGGGGACTGCCGCTGACAGGACTTTTCGTCTGAACGACAAATCTGAATTGGACTGAACGTCCAACCTATAGTGGTTGAAAAAGGTGGAAGAATTTAACCATGTAGCGGCTTGGCAGATCTGAGACAAGGAGGCGGATTCTGCCCAAGAGGTGGAAATCGCTCTGGTTGAATGGGCTTTTAAACCCTCTGGAGGCCATTGCAATGGTATAGGCCATTGCAACGGTCATTCTTATCCAGCGTGGCTATACTAATTTTTGATGCTGCCTGCCCCCTATTTTGGCCTGCATACTGGACCAGAAGACGGTCGGATTTTCGCAGTCCTTTTGTGGCTTCCAGATAGACAAGTATGCATCTGCGTACATCCAGATGGTGGAAACGTCTTTCTTTTGAAGATTTTGCCCGTGCGCAGAAGGTGGGTAAGGAAATCTCCTGTTGGCAGTGGAATTTTGAGAATACCTTTGGTAAGAAGGAGGGTTCATGTCTCAATATAATTCGGTCGTCAAGGATGGATAGGTATGGAGGTCTGCATGAAAGAACCTGGATCTCTCCCACTCTCCTAGCTGAGGTGATAGCTATGAGAAAAGCAGATTTAAAAAGGACAGCTACCTTAGGGGGATTGACTCAAGAGGTTCAAAATGGATGGTCCATAAGGACGGAAAGGACCAAATTAAGGTCCCAAGGCAGAACCGTAGATCTAATAACTGGGTGAAGTCTGCTGGCTCCCTTTATGAACCTCTTGACCACATCCAAATCCGCCAATCTCATATCCAAGAAGGTACTAAGGGCTGAAATCTGGACCTTGATGGTACTGACACGAAGACCTTTATCTAGCCCCTTCTGAAGGAAGTCTAGGATTACCCTCATATCTGGGGGAAGAGTGGGATTCCAGGATTCCTTGGCAAATGAAGATTAAATCTAGGCAACTGGACGTACTGTAGATTTCTTGAAAACGTTTCACTCATTCTTCCAACAAGCTTTCTCAATTCTGACTGACTGTACAAGAATTCTCTGGGAATAAATATGTAACTGAATCAACATCTGGTAATTATACCCAAGTACGTGTTTTGGATAAGGAGGCCGATTGTTACAAACGAGGTGTAAAAGAGGCCATCTACGTAAAAATGGAGAAGCAAAGCTTGAATAGAGGCGGGAAGGTTAGACATCTATTGTCTGCCACATACAATGCTGTCTTGACACCTTTTTCTGGGAAGTCTTTATCACCTACTGACTCCAATTAGGATAATGGAATCAACACCTTTGACCCCATGCTGGGTATAATTACCAGATGTTGATTCAGTTTCATATTTTTTCCCAGAGAATTCTTGTACAGTCACTCAGAATTGAGAAAGCTCGTTGGAAGAACAAGTGAAACGTTTTCAAGAAATCTACAGTACGTCCAGTTGCCTTGATTTATTCTTTACAGATATACCATGTGTAGGACTTTTATGCAATTGCCTATAGGTTTCAGTTTAATTCTCTCCCTGCTATTTTAAGGTCTATATTGTCGGTTCCGAATGTCAAGAATGAATGTATTCGTGTACCGAACAGAGATGTTGAGATTATGTTTGTATGTGGGATAGAAAGTACTTTTCTGAAATTGTTAAAAATTGTAAATGTTCTGGCCAGCAGATAATTGAGCTGTGTGTATTGTTAAAACTCAATTATCTAGCCTGGCCCAGAGGAGGAGTTTTATGCTGCATAAATTGTGAGTTCTGTGTACCAGTAAATCAGTCTTGTTCCAGCATTAAGTTTTGACTCATGTGTGGATTATTCGGCAATTCCAGGGATATTCCTACTTGTGGAATATTGGGTGATTTTCTTTTATGGGAAGAAGGGAATGCTTGACGGGGATATTTTCTACTACCGTCACATACCATGACCTGGATAAATGAGCACCTTCACAGACATGAAGGTTTTCCAAGTTCTCCAGTAGATATTGGAAGTTACTTGCTTTCTGCTAGAGAGCAGGGTGGAGATAACTGCATCAGAGAAGCCCCTGCACTTCAAAATGGAGCGCTCAAATTCCACGCTGTC